>NC_057800.1:374536706-374559614 GCF_018294505.1 Triticum aestivum | reverse complement strand
TTTTTGCTTTTTGTTTTGTTCCTTTTCCTTTTCCTTTTATTTATTTTCTTTTACTGTTTTAATTAGTTTAAAGCACTTAGGCACTTTATAAAAATATGTTTATTATACCATAATTAAATATGCAAATTACGGCACTGCCCGAACATTTTTGTTTTAACTTTTGAAAACTTTTACAATTTAACTTTATTTTAATTTTTGAATTTGACTCGGTTTTGGACTAACGGTAGATTATCAACAGTAACCGTGGTGATGTGGCATGATTAGCGTTGGATTACTGTAGCATGATTATCCGGGCGTTACAACAATGCTCTGCATGGAGCTACTCTAGCTAATTGCTCCCACTTTCAATATGTATCCAGATTGAGACTCAGAGTCACCCGGATCGGTGTAAAAGCTTGCATCGACGTTACTCTTTACGACGAACTCTTTATCACCTCCATAACCGAGAAATATCTCCTTAGTCTTCTAAGGATAATTTTGAGTGCTATCAAGTGATCCACTCCTGGATCAATATTGTACCCCCTTGCCAAACTCATGGCAAGGTACACAATAGGTTTGGTACACAACATAGCATACTTTATAGATCCTATGGCTGAGGCATAGGGATTGACTTTCATTCTCTTTCTATTTTCTGCCGTGGTCATGTTTTGAGTCTTACTCGACTTTACACCTTGCAATATAGACAAGAACTCCTTCTTTGACTGTTCCATTTTGAACTACTTCAAAAACTTGTCAAGGTATATACTCATTCAAAAATCTTATCAAGCATCTTGATCTATCTCTATAGATCTTGAAGCCCAATATGTAAGCAGCTTCACCGAGGTCTTTCTTTAAAGAAATCCTTTCAAACACTCCTTTATGCTTTCCAGAAAACTCTACATCATTTCCGATCAACAATATGTCATCCACATATACTTATCAGAAAGGTTGTAGTGCTCCCACTCACTTTCTTGCAAATACAGGATTCACCACAAGTCTGTATTAAACTATATGCTTTGATCAACTCATCAAAGCGTATATTCCAACTCTGAGATGCTTGCACTAGTCCATAGATGGATCGCTGGAGCTTGCACATTTTGTTAGCACCTTTAGGATTGTAAAACCTTCTGGTTGTATCATATACAACTCTTCTTTAATAAATCCATTAAGGAATGCAGTCTTGATATCCATTTGTTCGATTTCATAAAATGTGACAATTGCTAACATGATTCGGACAGACTTTAAGCATCGATACGAGTGAGAAAATCTCATCGTAGTCAACATCTCGAACTTGTCAAAAACCCTTTTCGACAAGTCTAGCTTTGTAGATAGTAACACTACTTTCAGCGTCCGTCTTCCTCTTGAAGATCCATTTATTCTCAACGGCTTGCCGATCATCGGGCAAGTCCACCAAAGTCCACACTTTGTTCTCATACATGGATTCTATCTCAGACTTCATGGCCTCAAGCCATCTGTCGGAATATGGGCTCATCATCGCTTCCTCATAGTTCACAGGTTCATCATGGTCTAGTAACATGACTTCCAGAACAGGATTACTGTACCACTCTAGTGCGGATTGTACTCTGGTTGACCTACGAGGTTCGGTAGTAACTTGATCAGAAGTTTCATGATCATCATCATTAACTTCCTCACTAATTGGTGTAGGCATCACTAGAACTGATTTCTGTGATGAACTACTTTCCAACTTGAGAGAAGGTACAACTACCACAACAAGTTCTACTTTCCTCCCACTCACTTCTTTCGAGAAAACTCCATCTCTAGAAAGGATCCACTCTTAGCAACAAATATCTTGCCTTCGGATCTGTGATAGAAGGTATACCCAACAATTTCTTTTTGGGTATCCTATGAAGACACGCTTCTCCGATTTACGTTCGAGCTTATCGGTTTGAAACTTTTTCACATAAGCATCACAACCCCAAACTTTTAAGAAATGACAGCTTAGGTTTCTTGCCAAACCACAGTTTATATGGTGTCATCTCAACGGATTTAGATGGTGCCCTATTTAATGTGAATGCAGCTGTCTCTAATGCATAACCCCAAAATGATAGTGGTACGTAAATCGGTAAGAGACGTCATAGATCGCATCATATCTAATAAAGTTCAGTTACGACGTTCGGAGACACCATTACACTGTGGTGTTCCAGGTGGCGTGAGTGGTGAAACTATTCCACATTGTTTTATATGAAGGCCAAACTCGTAACTCAAATATTCGCCTCCGCGATCAGATCGTAGAAACTTTATTTTCTTGTTACGATGATTCTCAACTTCACTCTGAAATTCTTTGAACTTTTCAAATGTTTCAGACTTGTGTTTCATTAAGTAGATATACCCATATCTTCTCAAATCATCTATGAAGGTCAGAAAATAACGATACCTACCGCGAGCCTCAACACTCATCGGACTGCATACATCAGTATGGATTATTTCCAATTAGTCATTGGTTCGCTCCATTGTTCCGGAGAGCGGAGCCTTAGTCATGTTGCCCATGAGGCATGGTTCGCAAACATCAAGTGACTCATAATCAAGTGATTCCAAAAGCCCATCACCATGGAGATTCTTCATGCGCTTTACACCAGTATGACCTAAACGGTAGTGCCACAAATATGTTGCACTATCATTATCAACTTTGTATATTTTGGCATCAATATTATGAATATGTGTATCACTACGATCGAGATTCAATAAACCATTCACCTTGGGTGTATGATCACATAAGGTTTTATTCATGTAAACAAAATAACAATTATTCTTTGACTTAAATGAATAACTGTATTGCAATAAACATGATCCAATCATATTAATCTCAACGCAAACACCAAATAACATTTATTTTAGGTTCAACACTAATCCCGAATGTAAAGGGAGTGTGCGATGGGGATCTTATCAACCTTGGAATCACTTCCAACACACATCGTCACCTCACCCTCAACTAGTCTCTGTTCATTCTGTAACTCTTGTTTCAAGTTACTAATCATAGCAACTGAACCAGTATCAAATACCCAGGGGCTACTATGAACACTAGTAAAGCACACATCAATAACATGTATATCATATATACTTTTGTTCAGTTTGCCATCCTTCTTATCCGCCAAGTATTTGGGGCAGTTCCGCTTCTAGTGACCATTTCCTTTGCAGTAGAAACACTCAGTTTCAGGCTTGGGTCTAGCTTTGGGCTTCTTCATGGGAGTGGCAACTTGCTCGCCATTCTTTCTTGAAGTTCCCTTTCTTTCCCTTGCCCTTTTACTTGAAACTAGTGGTCTTGTCAACCATCAACATTTTATGCTTTTCTTGATTTCTACCTTCGCCGATTTTAGCATCGCGAAGAGCTCGGGAATCATTTTTCATCCCTTCCATATTATAGTTCATCACGAAGTTCCAGTAACTTAGTGATAGTGACTAGAGAATTCTGTCAATCACTATTTTGTCTGGAAGATTAACTGCCACTTGATTCAAGCGATTGTAGTACCCAGACATTCTGAGCACATGCTCACTAGCTGAGCTATTCTTCTCCATCTTGTAGGCAAATTACTTGTTAGAGGTCTCATACCTCTCGACTCGAGCATGAGTCTGAAATACCAATTTTAGCTCTTGGAACATCTTATATGCTCTGTGGCCTTCAAAATGTTTTTAAAGTCCCGGTTCTAAGCCGTAAACCATGGTGCACTAAACTATCAAGTAATCATCACACCGAGCTTGACAAATGTTCATAACGTCTGTATCTGCTCCTGCAATAGGTCCGTCACCTAGTGGTGCATTAAGGACATAATTCTTCTGTGCAGCAATGAGGATAATCCTCGGATCACGGACCCAGTCAGTCCGCATCATTGCTGCTATCATCTTTCAACTTAGTTTTCTCTAGGTACATATCAAAAATAAAACAGGGGAGCTATACGTGAGCTATTGATCTATAACATAGATATGCAACTACTATCAGGTACTAAGTTCATGATAAATTAAGGTTCAATTAATCATATTACTTAAGAACTCCCACTTACATAGACATCCCTCTAGTCATCTAAACGATCACGTGATCCATATCAACTAAACCATGTCCGATCATCACGTGAGATGGAGTAGTTTTCAATGGTGAACATCTCTATGTTGATCATATCTACTATATGATTCACGTTCAACCTTTCGGTCTCAGTGTTCTGAGGCCATATCTGCATATGCTAGGCTCGTCAAGTTTAACCCGAGTATTCCACATGTGCAAAACTGTCTTGCACCCGTTGTATGTGAACTTAGAGCTTATAACACCCGATCATCACATGGTGTCTCGGCATGATGAACTGTCGTAGCGGTGCATACTCAGGGAGAACACTTATACCTTGAAATTTTAGTGAGGGGTCATCTTATAATGCTACCACCGAACTAAGCAAAATAAGATGCATAAAAGATAAACATCACATGCAATCAAAATATGTGACATGATATGGCCATCATCATCTTGTGTCTTTGATCTCCATCTCCAAAGGTACCGTCATGATCTCCATTGTTACCGGCATGACACCATGATCTCTATCATCTTGATCTCTATCAATGTGTCGTCACATGGTCGTCTCGCCAACTATTGCTTTTGCAACTATTGCTATCGCATAGCGATAAAGTAAAGCAATTACATGGCACTTGCATCTTATGCAATAAAGAGATAACCATAAGGCTTCTGCCAGTTTCCGATAACTTTAATAAAATATGATCATCTCATACAACAATTTATATCTCTTCACGTCTTGACCATATCACATCACAACATGCCCTGTAAAAACAATGTAAATGTCCACTACTTTGTTGTTGCAAGTTTTACGTGGCTCCTATGGGCTTCTAGCAAGAACCGTTCTTACCTACGCATCAAAACCAGAATGATTTTTTGTCAAGTGTGTTGTTTTAACCTTCAACAAGGACCGCCCGTAGTCAAACTCGATTCAACTAAAGTTGGAGAAACCAACACCAGCCAGCCACCTGTGTGCGAAACACGTTGGTAGAACCAGTCTCATGAACGCGGTCATGTAATGTCGGTTCGGACCGCTTCATCCAACAATACCGCTGAATCAAAGTAAGACGTTGGCGGTAAGTAGAATGACTATTATCGCCCACAACTCTTTGTGTTCTTCTCGTGCATATAACATCTACGCATAGACCTGGCTCGGATGCCACTGTTGGGGAACGTAGTATTTCAAAAATTTCCTACGATCACGCAAGATCTATCTAGAAGATGCATAGAAACAAGAGGGGGAGAGTGTGTCTACGTACCCTTGTAGAACGAAAGCGGAAGCGTTTAGTAACGTGGTTGATGTAGTCGAACGTCTTAACGATCCAACTGATCCAAGTACCGAACGTACGACACCTCTGTGTTCAGCACACGTTCAGCACGATGACGTCCCTCGAGCTCTTGATCCAGTTGAGGACAAGGGAGAGTTCCGTCAGCACAACGGCGTGGCGACGGTGATGAAGTTATCGGCACATGGCTTCGCCTAAGCACTACGACAATATGACCGAGGTGTTAACTATGGAGGGGGCGCCGCACACGGCTAGGAAGAATTGATGTATGTTCTAGGGGTGCCCCTGCCCACGTATATAAAGGAGGGAGGGAGAGAGGCCGACCCTCCTAGGGGCAAGCCAAGTGTAGTGGAACGCCCAAGATGCTGCTATATCTCCCACGTGTCGGGGCATGACTTAGAGGCATAACCGCATTTTGGTTTTGTTGCAATAAGGGTCATCTTCACACAATCCCATGTAATGAACAAGGAAGGGATAAATAGTTGGCTAACAATCACCACGTCACACAATGATAAAATAATTCGTACATCATTCAGAGTACACACATAGTCCGACTACGGACAAATCCAAATGAAAAGAAGACAACCCCAAATGCTAGATCCCATATCATCCCAACTGAGCACCACTACTGATCATCCGGAAAAGACACGTAGTGACGGCCAAGGTCCTCGTCGAACTCCCACTTGAGTTCGGTAGCATCACCTGCACTGGCATCATCGGCACCTGCAACTGTTTTGGTAGTATCTGTGAGTCACGAGGACTCAACAATCTCAAAACCCGCGAGATCAAGACTATTTAAGCTTATGGGTAGGATGTGGTTATGAGGTGGAGTTGCAGCAAGTGCTAAGCAAATATGGTGGCTAACATACGAGTACAAGAGTAAGATGAGAAACTACACAACGGTCGTAAACTAGAGGTGATCAAGAAGTGATCCAGAACTACTTACGTTCAAACATAACCCCATCGTGTTCACTGCCCGAACCTCATCGGAAAGAGACCATCATGATTACACACATGGTTAGTGTCTTTTAATTAAGTCAAGTGTCAAGTTCTCTACAACCGAATATTAACAAATTCCCATCTGCCACATAACCATGGACACGACTCTCGAAAGTTTATACCCTCCGGGGGTGTCCCAACTTAGCCCATGACAAGCTCATGATCCGCGGAGACAATCCTCCATCGCAGGACCCTCCAATCAGACTCGGAATCCCGGTGCACAAGACATTTCAACAATGGTAAAACAAGTCCATCAAAACCTCCCGACGTGCCGACACCCTGATAGTAGCCGCGCGTATCTCGTCTCAGGCCATGTTCGGATGTGCAGTCCGTACAACTAAAACCAATCCTCGAGTTTCCCCGTGGCGGCGCTGCAAGGGGCTCTAGTTTGGGACCAACACTCATGAGGAGCACCGGTCCGGGTTGTAGATTAAGAATCCTCAGGTTAATTACTCCCTATGAAAATTTTAGTTGTTATTAGGCAAATGGTAAAACCAATGTTGGGCCTTGCTGGAAGAGTTTTATTCAAAGCGAACTCTCAAGGGGGCCCCATAAACCCTCACCATGTTTGGGACGCAAAATCAAGGAACATAACACTGGTATGACGGAAACTAAGGCGGCAAGAGTGGAACAAAACACCGAGCAAAAGGCCAAGCCTTCCACCCTTTGCCAAGTATATAGATGCATTATGTCGGCGGTTGGGTGCGACATATGCCAAAGGATGGCTTATCATGGTGGGGGCGAGTAGAACGTTGCCGGTGCCCGGAAACGGGATGAGGCGAAGACATGCACACCGGCGAATCTTACCCAGCTTCAGGGCTCTCCGGGGTGATAATACCCCTACTGCTGCTCTGCGGGGTCTCCGCATGATCACTATGGCCAAGTGTTTACACGATTGCTCCTTGAGCTATTTTCTGAAGGTAGGAGAAGGCAAGGCTAGCTCTCTCCCTCCTATATGATCTGGTCTAAAGCTAATGGGTTCCAACCCTTTGCATGGGTGCCCTGGGGGTTTATATAGGCCTACCCCCTAGGGGTACAATGGTAATCCGGCTGGACGCGGGCCCAGCCGTCAGCGCCTCTGGCCTCCGTCTTCCCCGCCGACTGTTGGGGCCCGCTGACTGGTGGGACCTGCCGACTGGCCTGGTATGGAGCCGATAGACCGCATCCGCCGCGGGCGGGTCTTGCCGGCTGCTGATTACTGTAGCCGTGCTTCTGATGACGCGGGCTTGATCATGGGGTCATGGCAACAGCCCCACCGCCCGGCGGGCGATCACTATTGCCACTCTCCATCACATCTTGATTAATGGCGCGTGGGCCCCGGGGGAGGGCTCGGCCGACTTGGCCGGCTCCCAACGGGTCCGACTGGTGGTCCTCTTACCGTCTCCTGGGGTCTCACTGACTGGTGGGACCCACTGCCTCTGGGCCGTACAGACAAGCCGTCATGGGTGCAGGATTCGGTCCTGCGGTGCTGATGTCAGGGCCGGCATGGCAACAGTGCCACGACGGACGGAGATCTTCCGGGGTACGGCGTGCTGTGGCCATGCCTGCCCTTGGTAAGGGGCGGGAGTGGGCTTCACTGTAGCCACTCCCCTGCCCCGTCCCTCTTGATGAGGTCGTGGGGTTTGTTGGAGTCGCAGGCCGACTCCCCAAAGCCGGCTTCTCTGGAAGTCGCCAGTCAGGAGTCGGCTTACCCTGAAGTCATCCCTGGGACTCGGCCATGAGTGGGCAGTCGGCCGTCTTGCTGTCGACTCCTTAGAAGGCGGCTCTTTGCCCTGGGGTCTTGAGGGGCGCAGCCTGCCCTGATGTCTTGAAAGGTTCTGGGGCTCGGGTTGGCCTACCCGCGGCCCATTACTCCGACAGTAGTCCCCGAAGCTGGTGAGGCGCCGCGGACGATCGGCCGAGAAGCCTCAGCAGTTTCTCTTTCCGGGTGCTCAACACATGGTTCTTGGTTGACTTCTGCCGGACCGGCTAGAAGGAGTCGGACTCGCCCAACTCTGACTCACACAATATTTCGAACGTCGCAGCGGGATCCAAGTAGCATGCTAGCTAAGCCTCCAGGCCGCCGCCCGTTCTAGGTCTGTCATGCGATGACACGGGGCTGGGCCATTCTGCCAGCCTACGCGCGCAACAGGACAGGCCCATAGGCGGGGCCCGCCACTACCGTGCCTCGGCGCCCGAGCGGATCCGCTGTGGCCCCGGCGGACGGTTGAGATTCCCGTGGAGTTACCGCGCGCAGTAACTTTGTCGTGGAACATGGGGGTCGTGGGGCCGTGGGCGCAGTAAATCCCACGACCGCCCCCTCGGCTTCGCAGCCCATGAGGCTATAAGTAGGGGAAAGAGGGGGGCACGCGCGCCCCTCCTTCCCACTACTCCTTGCTCTCCTCCTTCTCACTGCTCCTCGCTCTCCTCCTTCTTCTTCTTCGCTCCGCCGCGCGCCCAAGCTTCGACGAACGCCGCGGCGATCAGCTTTGCGATGAGTTCTTCCTCTGCCGCCGTGCCTCCCCCGGTGCGCTCCGGCACTTGGGACGGCTCCGAAGTTCACGACGACCACATCGAGTTCCTCCGCAAGACTCGTCGGCTCCCCGGCGAGGATCACGTGTGGGTGCATCTTGCGCCGAGGGGGGAGATTTCTGCCGCGCCGCAGGAGGGCGAGCGGGTCATCTTCCGCTCGCACTGCCTGCGTGGGTTGGGGCTGCCGGCGAGCAGCTTCTTCCGCTCCTTCCTGGAGTTCTACGGCCTCCAGTCGCACCACCTCATGCCCAACACGATGGTGCTGCTGTCCGCCTTCGTGACCTTGTGCAAAGGCTTCCTCGGAGTCCTCCCCACCCTTGAGCTCTGGGGGGAGTTCTTCTTCTCCAAGCTCGGCACCCAGGCTGCAGGCGTGCCGGCTCAATGTGGCGCTTTCATCACCGTGCGAAGGTCGGGGGCCGACAACCCCTTCCCCTCCATCTCGCTGATAAAGTCGGTGAAGATGTGGCAGAGATTGTACTTCTACGTCAGGAGCGTCTCCGCGAGGGGCGACTGGGTCAACCTGCCGGCTTTCGAAGCCGGCCCGCCGGCTGGGAGACTGCCCAACCGGTCATACCGGGCCAAGTCGCTGACGCCTGCGGGAGCCGGCACCATCACGCGACTCCAAGTGCTGACGCAGTTGGAGGGCTTGACTGGTCCAGACCTGCTGGCCGCCTTCGTGGCGCGCCGAGTTCTCCCGCTCCAAGGCCGCCCCCATATGATATGCCAAATGAGCGGGCACCGCGACCCGAGTCGGATGTGCACCAAGGACATGCCTCACGAGGAGGTGGCCTTCATGGTGAACTACCTCTCGGACAGCAAGCTCCTGGAGGATTGGCGGTTCGGCAAGGAGCCGTACTCCCGCGCCAACCCCCCGCCCGTGGTGAGTTACCTTTTCTTTCTTTCTTTGGATTGTCTTCTTTCTTGCCGAGTTTGTTTTGACCAGTCGACTTTGGTCAGAATCCCCTCCTCCATCCACCAGCCGGCACCTCGGGGCCGGCCCGCAAGTTCCTTGCCGACCGGGCGGAGAGCGACGTCGACGACCCTGATCTGGGGGCGGCGGCTCTGGAGGACAACGCCGAGGGAGGAGGAGGAGCAGCAGGTGACTTCAGGCCTTCGGCCACTTTCACCGACTGGCCTGACGACGATGCCGAGGGAGAAGTCGCCCCCTGCCATCGGCCAGGAGCCAGCCAGCCTGGCGCGGGCTCTTCTGCCGCGCCGGGTGCTCCAGGCGGCGGGAAGAAGTGTAGGGCCGTGCCGACCTTCTTCGGCAGTCGGCCGAAGAAGCCCAAGGGTTCGGCTGCGGCGACCCGGCGGGACGAGGCGGCTGCGAAGGCCATCCGCTTCCGTAAGGAAGTGAAGAAGCTGCCATTGGTCTCCGGGTGAGTATTCTGTCTCAATGCTTTATTCTTTCTTTGTGGCTTTTTCGGAGTCTTTTGCTTGCTTCCCTTGCTTCAGGGCTCCCCTCACTCTTGAGAGGGTCACCGCCGCCTCCGTCATGGGGTCAGCAGAGACGTCCGCCACCACTCGGCGGATTGACCCCGCTGCTGACCTCCGGGAGGCGACAGAGCGGAATGCGCAGGAGAAGTGCAACGAAGAAGAGGCCGCTCGCCTGGAGAAGGCGGGGGCCGATAGGGCGGAGGCCTCTGCCAAGAAAAAACTAGCAGAGGCCGAAGCCGCCGCCGAGACGAAGCGGTAGGCTGAGGAGGCCGCACGCCGCCAATCGGCGGTGTTCGTCACCCCGCTGAACTCTGCGCCGCCGCCTCCGGAGTTCACGGGGCAGACTGGGGAAGCCGGCGGCAAGAACCCCGTTGTGGAGAGGGAAGGCGGCGACTCCTCTACGCCTAACATGATCGTTCCGCCGCCGCCTCCACCGTCATCTGAGAGCGCGCAAGGCAAACAGCCAGCGGACCCTCTGGTGCCGCCGACCGAAGACGAGGCCGTGGCGAGGTTACTCCTCCAAGTCGGCTCGCCAACGCGCCGCCGTCTGGAGAAGGCGACTTCGGCACCCCGCCCCCTGGAGGCCGGCACCGCGAGCTCGGCGATCCCAGACGCCGAAGCGACGATCGCCGCGCCCATTGGATGGGTGCGAGGAGGCGGCACAGGGCCGTTGAACCAGGCGCTTCTGGACGTCCAGGCGAAGCTTCGTGCTGAGGGCGATGCTCTCCAAAATTGCACCAAGGCGTACCTAGCATCGCGGGCAGCCGTCCGGGTATGTTTTTTTCCTTCGGTCCTTGTTTTCTTGTTCCTCTCTGTGGGGGCGCGCCAGCGCACCCACTGGGTGTAGTCCCCGAGTTTCGGGCTGGCTGCTGAGCAGGCGGCCTGGAACTCCAATTGATGAACTCTGGGTATTAACTTTTTGTCTGAAACGCTTGTCGCAGGATTACCACAACCTCCGCGTCACTGCCTTCAACCGTAACGTTGAAGAGCTGGGCAAGCGGACCACCGACTTGTCGGAGAACCGGAGTAAGTTCTTTTTCTTCTTTGCGGGGGCGCGCTGGCGCACCCGCGGGCTGTAGTCCCCGAGATTCGGGCCAACTGCTGAGCAGTCGGGCCGGATCTCCCCGGCAACCTTCTTTATTGATGACTTAACGCCTTCTTTCTTCCTTCTTTTCAGGAGCCAACGCTGCTCTTCAACAGCAGCTGAGCGAAGCCAACTCCGCATTGCGCGCCAAAGGGGAGGAGTGCAACAAGCCCGCCACAAAGCGCGATCTGCTGGCCACTCAATTGGCAGAGCAGAGGGAGCTGCTTGCGAAGACGCAGAGGGAGGCGGAAGAGACGGAAACCGCCCTCCTGGCCGAGTTCGCGAGCGAGCACTCCTCCTGGTCTGACAAGGAGGCGATGCTGGCCTCCGGCTTCCATGAGATTGAAGACATCATTGATGGTGAGTTTCTTTGCTTTCTTTCTTCAAGCTGCCGATTATAAGTCGTGCCGACTCCTGGTTTTTGACTTACTTCTTTGTTTCTTCCGTCTTGGCAGACTTCTTTCCTGGGCACTCACAGGCCGCATCCAAGCCATCGAGGCTCACCATGAGGGTCAGAGGGCGGAGGACGCAGAGATTGCCGCCGACGCCCCCTGAACCCTTGACGAGCACATCCTGAGCATCGAGGCTCGCCTTCGGCCGACTCACCGGATGCTACGCTGGCTTCAGCGTGTCGGTGCCCAGGTGATTGTCGCCTTGTGGCTGGACATGCAGGCTCCACGCACCCCCAGCCTGACGGCCGACTGGCTAGAGGTCGCGACTGGTCGTCTTGAGGCCTAGAAGGGTTCTTCGGCCCGAGCTAGAGCGCGCCGGGCCTTGGAGTTCGTCAAGGCGTGGTATCCGGGGCTGGATCTAGACCGGCTAGCCACACTTCGGTCGGAGGCCCAGCCGGAGCTGGCAGCTGCGGAAGACGCCGTCGTCAAGCGTGCTGCGGCGATCGCCGAGTACACCGACACCAGCATCTTCATCCCCGAGCGGTCTGAAGACGGCGAGGAGGTACCGCCAGAGTGGTTTGGGATGAACCCAGACTACGGCGAGGACTCGGCGGAGGTGATTGGCTCCAGCGTCAAGGAGGAAGGCGAGGCGGAGGACGAAGGCGATGCGGAGGCACCAGAAGACGGAGCAGACGGCCAGCCTCAGCTCGACCGCGCCTCCAGCAACGAGCCGCGTGCTACCGAGCCGACTGCCGCCGGAGGCGATCAAGCCGAGACTACCCAGCCGGCCGCCCCGATGCCTGATGCTGCCGCCTCCTCCGACCCTCTGAATCCGTCTGCTGCTTCCTAAGCTGCCGCCTTATCTTTATTTTATCTGCTTTAGTAGTCTTTGAAGAATTTGTTAATGCGCACAATTCCACCCGCGGGGTGTATTTTGAACTTCTGCTCGAAGATTCGGCCAAGGGCCTACGTTATGTAAATATATTTATCCGAGTTCTTTCTTTTCTTGCTCATTGCTCTTTTGGCTTTTTTCCTTTGCCGCTTTCTCTTAGTTGCCTGCCTTGCCAATCGGGCAGCCGCTCTGCGGACTGCCGCTGGATCAAATTCTTGGCTACTTTGGGAAGGCAAGTACTTAGCCGTTTTTAAGAGTTTTGAGCAAGTTGGATAGAAGGCGGCAATCCAACTATTCGAGAGTCGGTTTGTGAAAAAAGGCTGGAAGCCGTCTTGAGCTATGTTTTATGCTTTGAGTCCTTAGCCATTTTTCATGCGAACGCCCATTCTACCTTACTTCTGCCGACCGTACAGTCGCTCTGTGAGCTGCGGCTTCTGACAGGAGACGGTTTAGGTGTTACACACTACTTGTCCGGCTGCAGGAAGCATTTCACAGTGCAAGGCGGCAAGTCCCCGGGCCGACTTGTCGAGCCCAGTGCAAAGTGGCATAACAAAGAGTAACATACTTGTAGGCATAATTTTTATCATACAGACAAAAGAGGGCAGTCCCCGAGCTCGTCTCGGGGGGCCCGAAGTCTTGGTACTTTAATACAAAAGGTAGCGTGGTACATACTGCATCAACTGTAAAATCTTCGGAGGGGATTTGCATTCCATGGCCGCTATGTCTCCTTGTCGGAGTCGTCCCTCTTGCATGCTCGGGGCTTCTGAGTGTCGATCAGGTAGTAGGAGTCATTGCCGAGCACCTTTCTGATGATGAAAGGGCCTTCCCAAGGCGCCGACAACTTGTGATGGCCGGCTGTTTGCTGGATCAGCCGAAGCACAAGGTCGCCTTCTTGGAAAGATCTTGGCTTGACCTTCCTATTGTGGTATCGATGCAGGCTCTGCTGGTAGATGCTGGACCGGCTGAGTGCCAACAACCGGCCCTCTTCCAGCAGATCGACGCCGTCTTGTCGTGCTTCTTCTGCTTCCTCCTCGGTGTACATGGTGACTCGTGGGGAGTCGAACTCTATGTCCGTTGGGATGACCGCTTCGGCACCGTAGATGAGGAAGAAAGGCGTGAAGCCGATTGAGTTGTTTGGAGTCGTGCGCAGACTCCAGAGGACGGCTGGTAGCTTGTCGAGCCAGCAGCCAGCCGAGCGCTCCAGAGGCTCGATCAGCCGGGCTTTGATGCCGGACAGGATGAGGCCGTTTGCTCACTCCACCTGGCCGTTTGACTGCGGGTGGGCGACGGATGCTAGGTCCAGTCGGATAGCCTGTGTTGCGCAAAAATGGGCCAAGGCGCCTTTGGCAAAATTTGTGCCATTGTCGGTGATGATGCTGTGTGGTATGCCGTACCGAATTGTGATATCGGAGATGAATGTTACGGCAGTCGGACCATTCAGCTTCTTGATTGGCTTTGCTTCTATCCACTTGGTGAACTTGTCCACTGCGACGAGTAAGTGAGTTAAGCCACCTCGTGCTGTCTTGAATGGTCCCACTATGTCTAGCCCCCAAACTACGAAAGGCCAGGCAATGGGGATGGTCTTGAGTGCAGAAGCTGGCTGGTGCGGCTTGGAGCTGAACTTCTGGCACCCTTTGCATTTTTGGACCAATTCCTTGGCCTCTTCTAAGGCAGTCGGCCAAAAGAAACCGTGTCGAAAGGCTTTTGCGACGAGTGCTCTTGAATCCGCATGGTGGCCGCACTCGCCTTGATGGATGTCTTTGAGAATTGCTTGGCCTTGCTCTGGCTCTATACAGCGCTGGTAGACACCAGTGACGTTGCGCCTGACCAGCTCTCTGTTGACTATGGTGTAGGCTGCCGCCCGGCGTTGTACTTGCCGAGCTGAGGTCTCAACAGTCGGCAGCTCTTTGCTCACCAGGAATTTGAGGATGGGCTGGGCCCATGAGGGTGCTGCTATTTCTTCGACTGCCAGAACTGCGACTTGGACGAGGGCGGTTGGGCTGGGAGGCGGCGGGTTGGAGTCAACAAACCAGGCCGACTGGCGCGGCCCTTGGGTTGAGTTGTGGAGTCTTCGAGTCTGCCGCCACAGTCCCCGGGCCGGGTTCGACTGTGGCGGCTTTGGAGCCATCTACCAAAATCCCCGTACCGTCTGCTGGGGCTCTGGAGTTGGATCCGACGTCTTCGGGAGGAGCCGGCACAAAGATGGAGTCTGATTCTGGTGAAGGCTTGACGGACGGCTTGAGGAGGCGTTGAAGGGCGACACTGGATGGTATTGCTTGGCGGGTAGATCCGATTCGTGCCAAGGCGTCTGCTTGGTCGTTGTCGTTTCTTGGCACATGGAGGAACTCGCACCCTTCGAAATACCCACTAAGTTGCTGCACGAGGAAATGGTAACTCGCCATGTTTGCATCTTTCGCGTCCCAGTCGCCAGCTGACTGCTGGACCACTAAGTCCGAGTCGCCATAACACAAGATCCGGCGGATCCCAAGTTCTTTGGCAAGCCAGATCCCGTGAATGAGCGCCTCGTACTCGGCGACGTTGTTGGAGGCGGCAAAATGGATTTGCAGTGCGTATTTGAGCTTGTCGCCTTTAGGAGAGGTGAGGACGATGCCGGCTCCCAAGCCGGTGCGCATCTTGGAACCGTTGAAATGCATCCGCCAATGGGTGGAGTCAGGCGCTGGAGGTAGGTACTGGGTGTCGGCCCAGTCGACGAGGAAGTCGGCCAATGTTTGTGACTTGATGGCAGTGTGGGGCTGGTAGTGGATGGTGTAGGGAGCCAGCTCTATGGCCCACTTGGCCACTCGGCCAGAAGCATCTCGGCTTCCGATGATCTCGGCAAGCGGGGCCGTGCAGACCACAGTGATTGGATGCTCTTGAAAGTAAGGCTTCAATTTCTTGGCTGTAAAGTGTACGCCATAGCACATCTTCTGGTAGTGGGGGTAGTTCTGCTTGGAGGTCGACAGTACTTCGCTCAGGTAATATACCGGTCTCTAGATAGGTAGTTCCTTGCCTTCCTCCTTGCGTTCCACTACAATGACCATGCTGACTACCCGGCTGGTGGTGGCGATGTACAGGAGCATAGGTTCCTTGGGAGTCGGAGCCGCCAGGACGGGTGGAGTAGTCAGCATCTTCTTCAACTGGAGAAAAGCTTCGTCCGCCTTATGGTTCCACTCGAAAAAAGTGGTCTTCTTCATGAGTTGGTATAAGGGGAGAGCTTTCTCGCCCAGCCGACTGATGAATCGGCTGATGGACACCAAGCAGCCGGTGAACTTTTGCACATCCAGCAGTCGGCTGGGTACCTCCATTCTCTCAATGGCCTTGATCTTTATAGGGTTGCACTCTATGCCGCGTTCAGAGACCAAGAAGCCAAGGAGCTGGCCGGCTGGTACCCCGAAAACACACTTCTCGGGATTGAGCTTGATCTGGAATCGGCGCAGGTTCTCAAAGGTCTCCTTGAGGTCTTCCAGCAGTGTTCCACGCTTTTCCATCTTCACCACCACGTCGTCCACGTAGACGTGGGCGTTCCTAGCGAGCTGCTTGAGGAGGCACTTCTGCATGCAACACTGAAAGGTGGCGCCGGCATTCCTTAAGCCGAACGTCATGGTGAGGTAGCAGAAAGCTCCAAACGGTGTGATGAAGGTGGTCTTCAGTCTATCAGCCGGGTTCAGCTTGATATGGTGATATCCTGAGTATGCATCCAAAAAACTCAACAGCTCGCATCCGGCTGTGGAGTCTATCACCTGATCAATTCTTGGTAGAGCAAACGGGTCCTTAGGGCAGGCTTTGTTGAGGCTCGTGTAGTCAATACACATTCGCCACTGCTTGTTGTTCTTCAGTACCAGGACTGGATTTGCTAGCCATTCTGGAAAGAATACTTCCATAATGAAGCCAGCTGCTAGGAGTCGGGCTATCTCTTCTCCGACAACTCTTATCTTATCTTCTGATAGGCGGTGCAGGGGCTGCCTGACCGGCTTTGCATCAGATCGGACATGTAACTTGTGCTCGGCGAATTCCGTCGGTACACCTGGCATGTCTTTGGGGGACCATGCGAAGATGTCCCGATTCTCACGGAGGAAATCGACAAGCTCGCCTTCCTATTTGCTTCCGAGGTTTGCGCCTACGACAGCGTACCTCTCTGGGTGCTCCGGATCCAAGGGTATCTTCTTTGTCTCTTTGGCCGGCTTGAACGAACCCTTAGCCTCCGACTCCTTTGGGTTGGGCGATACCTCTGGCTGCTTGCCGGCCATCGCCACAACTCGCTCAAGGAGCCGCTTCTCGGCCGCGATCACCAGCGACTCGGCTAGCCGACTGGTCTCAGCCACACAGGCAGACGACTTCCGGTAGTCGCCGACTACAGTCAGAATTCCCCTGGAACTGGGCATCTTCATTTTGAGGTAGGCGTAGTGGGGGACCGCCATGAACTTGGCCAAGGCGGGTCGGCTGAGTAGCGCATGGTATGGGCTCTCAAGGTCCACCACCTCAAACCAAACCGACTCTCGGCGGAAGTGATCTTTGTCTCCGAAGAGGACGTCCATCAAAATCTTGCCGATTGGTGAGCAGGAAAGCCTAGGAACAATGCCGTGGAACACAGTCCGGCTGTTCTGAAGCCGTCTTTGCTTGATTCCTAACTTCTCCATGGTGTCCTTGTACATGATATTGATGCTGCTGCCTCCGTCTATCAAAACTCACGAGAAACGCGCGGCTCGTCTATCCGTAGGAAAGGTGGCATCCAAGACCAAGGCATAGGAACCCGGACTCGGCATCACCTCTGGGTGGTCAGCCCTGCTCCAGCTGATGGGCTTCTCGGACCAGTGCATGAACTCTGGCGTCTCTAATGCTACTGCATTCACCTCTTGTCGCTGCAGCCGCCTGCTGCATCGATCATTGGCCATACTGGTAAACACCACGTAGGCTCCGTGTTCTTCAGTGTATTCGTCTTGTACTGCGCCGACTGGCCTGACAACCGGCTGCTGGGCGGAGGCGGAGGCGACTGCCGAGCAGGCGGGGGAGGCAGGAGGCCGTCTCCCTTGGCGACTGGTGAGCCAGTGGCACTTCTGAGTGGTGTGATTCGACGGCTTTGCGCTGCTATGGAACTTGCAAGGTCCATCCAGAGTCTGCTCGTACAAGAAGGCCGGAAACTAGTTGGGCTTGCCGCCTTTCTGTCGCTTGGGTGGAGGCTGCCCGTCCGGCTGCTGGGCTTCAACGGTCGCAACCTGCCGGCTGCTGGAAGCCGGCAGTGGGGCCTTGCGTTTGTGGTCGCCCTGCTGTTGTCGCTGATTAGCGTCTCCTACCGGAGTTCTTGGAGTTTGAGGGGCCACTTTGCCAGTTGTGTTGACTTGAATCTCCGCCTTCATGGAGGAGTCGGCCGTGGCGTACTTGTCCGCTATGATCAACAGCTCGTCGAGGGTTTCTGGCTCGTCGCAGAGGAGCTTGTGGTTGAGGAGGGTGCCTTCTCTGCACCCGGCCGTGAAGTACTCGATGGCCTGCACCTCGTGCACGCCCTCGCAGGAGTTCCGAAGCTCGGCCCAACGCGTGAGGTAGTCGCGAGTCGACTCGTCGGGACCTTGCACGCACAAGGAGAGCTGACGAGGCTTGGGAGGACGCTTGTACGTGCTGGTGAAGTTGCAGACGAACGCTTCGGTGAAGTCGACCCAGTTGTTGATGCTGCGGGGCTTCAGGCTGTTCAGCCATGTCCATGTCGTGCCCTGGAGCATGAGCGGAACGTATTTTACGGCGACACGCTTGTTGCCGTTTGCTATGTTGACAACCGTGGAGTAGTCGACCAGCCAGTCTTCCGGCTTCACGGAGCCGGTATACTTGGGCGTGTCTCTTGGGAGCATGAACCCTCTGGGAAATGGCTCGTCTCGAATGCGGGGTCCAAAACAAGGCGGACCCAACTCGTCTTCTTCTTCCAGTGCTAGGGATCGGTGAAGTCAGTCGATCCGGTGGCAGGCGTCATTTTCTCCGAATCCCTCTCGGCGGCCAAGGCGATCGCCGAGAGTCGGATGGTCAACAGGCGGTGGGGAGACTCGCCTCTCCTTGCGAGAAGGAGGAGGCGGACAGTCGTCCCGTCGTTCCACTGCTCTCGGGCGACCATCTCGGTCGCGCTCTATGGCAATGTGAGTCCGACTAGGGCTGACAGCCGGATCCTTGTCTCTTCTTCCTCGGGCACCACCAGTCGGCGTCCGAGACGTCGCGCCTTGATCTCGGCGAAGGTCGTCATTTTGCCGCTACGGCGCCTCCGTGCGGCAGCCGGCCTCGTTCTGCGCGGCAGCCACGTCGAGGAGCCGCTGGACTCGCTCCATCATCAGGCGACGTTCTTCGCCCTCGAAATTGTCCAGCTCATCCTCCGCTGCCTAGGCGGCTCGGATGTTCTCCGCTGGTGTAGCGTACATAGGGTGGCTGGCCCCAAACAGGTTGGCGATGGCTACGCCACGCTGCCGGACCGTGCCAAGGCGGCTGGGCCCTGCCGGGGCCGGCGAGCCGTCAACGGCACGATCTATCTCCCGCTGGTAGGCTTCTGACAAGCGTCTCATGCTGGCCAGCTTCTTCGCGCCTTCGATGAGCTGAAGGCGGCGCGCCTCCAACGTCTCTGCGTCAGGGTCTTCCGGAATGGGCGCAGTTAGGTCTTGTAGCGCCGCGCCGAGTGAGTCGTGCGCTCCTCCGCCGGGGAGCTCCGTCATGACTGATGACGAGCACCTCGGTGACGGTGCTTCCGTCGCTCTCCGCGCGAGGGAGAGGTTCGTCGTAGACCACCACATTAGTGGGGAACGCATCGAGTGACGCGGTGTCGGAGTCGACCAGCATCGGGTCGGTGGAGCCTACAGACTCCAAGTCTACGGCAGGCTCGCCGGAAACGTGGAGTTGATCGAGGAGGCCCGCGAGGAGGCTCTCGGAGCCGCCCGTGCCTGCGTTGGATGCAGGTTCGTCAGAGAGGCGAACCTCTTCGACAAGTTCGGCGAGGCAACTGGCTGCGCATGCGATCTCAACACCATGCAGCGTGTCGGCGCAAACTCCATCTAGCGTGCCTGGCTGGCTGCGCTCGTCAGGGAGGAAAAGGGTTCCCGTCCAGAACATGTCTCCGGACAGCGGTGCACCAGGCCCCACGGTGGGCGCCAAATGTTGGGGGTTGGGTGCGACATATGCCAAAGGATGGCTTATCATGGTGGGGGCGAGTAGAACGTCGCCGGTGCCTGGAAACGGGATGAGGCGAAGACATGCACGCTGGCGAATCTTACCCAACTTCAGGGCTCTCCGGGGATATAATACCCCTACTGCTGCTCTGCAGGGTCTCCGCATGATCACTATGGCCAAGTGTTTACACGATTGCTCCTTGAGCTATTTTCTGGAGGTAGGAGAAGGCAAGGCTAGCTCTCTCCCTCCTATATGATCTGGTCTAGAGCTAATGGGTTCCAACCCTTTGCATGGGTGCCCTGGGGGGTTTATATAGGCCTACCCCCCAGGGGTGCAATGGTAATCCAGCTGGACGCGGGCCCAGCCGTCAGCGCCTTTGTCCTCCGTCTTCCCCGCCGACTGGTGGGACCTGCCGACTGGCCTGGTACGGAGACGACAGGCCGCGTCCGCCGCGGGCAGGTCTTGCCGGCTGCTGATTACTGTAGCCGTGCTTCTAATGACGCGGGCTTGATCATGGGGTCGTGGCAACAGCCCCGCCGCCCGGCGGGCGATCACTATTGCCACTCTCCATCACATCTTGATTAATGGCGCGTGGGCCCCAGGTGAGGGCTCGGCCGACTCCCCGGGGCCGGCTCCCAACGGGTCTGACTGGTGGTCCTCTTGCCGTCTCCTGGGGTCTCCCTGACTGGTGGGACCCGCTGCCTCTGGGCCATACAGACAAGCCGTCGTGGGTGCAGGATTCGGTCCTGCGGTGCTGATGTCAGGGCCGGCATGGCAATAGTGCCACGCCACACGGAGATCTTCCGGGGTACGGCATGTTGTGGCCATGCCTGCCATTGGTAAGGGGCGGGAGTGGGCTTCACTGTAGCAACTCCCCTGCCCCGTCCCTCTTGATGAGGTCGTGGAGTTTGTTGGAGTCGCAGGCCGACTCCCCAAAGCCGGTTCTCTGGAAGTCGCCAGTCAGGAGTGGGCTTACCCTGAAGTCGTCCCTGGGACTCGGCCGTGAGTGGGCAGTCGCCCGTCTTGTCGTCGACTCCTTAGAAGGCGGCTCTTCGCCCTAGGGTCTTGAGGGGCGCAGCCTGCACTGATGTCTTGAAAGGTTCTGGGGCTCGGGTTGGCCTACCCGCGGCCCATTACTCCGACACATTAATTAAGATAATAGATATTAAGATATCCCAACATATCCATGTTCCAGCATGGAACAACCTGCAAGGCACCTGCAACTAGCAATGCTATAAGAGGGGCTGAGCAAAAGCGGTAACATAGCCAAACAACAGTTTGCTAGGAAGGTGGGTTAGAGGCTTGACATGGAAATATGGGAGGCATGATAAACAAGTGGTAGGTAGCGCGACATAGCAATAGAACAAACAACTAGCAAGCAAATATAGAAGTGACATCGACGGTAATGATCATCTTGCCTGCAAAGTTCTCAGAGTTGTCAAAAGCTTGCTCCTCGCAAACGTACTCAACAGGATCCTCGTTCACGAACTCATCTCCCGGCTCTACCCAAAGCAAGAACACAAGCAATGGTACAACAATCAATCACGGTGGAATGCACAAGCAACATGATGCAAGGCATGGCATGAAATGCAAGGTATGATGTGCAATGCAAATGGATACTCCTAAAGGGAAAAGATGATCAAGGCATCAACTTGGCAAACGAAGTATGCCTCTGGAAAGATTGATTGATTTCGATCGAAATCGATATAAGGATCACCGGAAACGGATGCACAGTTTGCAAATGACGAGCAAAACAATAATGACGCGAAACTGCACTTAACAACATCATATCACTTAGGATGCAACAAGAAACTATGCTACAACACTCCAACATAGCAACAAAGCACATGACAGCAAAGTACAGGTGAAGCTGTACAACTCATGAACACTGAACTCCTGCTAGAACTCACTAGAACAAGCTTAAAATAGCATGGCAAAAATGCAAATGAAAACAACTTCACAGACTTAGTGAAAATACTAAACATGCCATAAACAACATTAGGTAGCAATGTTTAGAGCTAGCAAACAACATGCTATAGGAATATTGTCATTGCAAACAAAGGCATGGCATGCTAGTACTAAAGGTAAAGAACAAAACTTCCTTACTAAACTTTAGCCAAAGATGCATAGACAAGATGGTAGCATCAATGCAAACATGTCAAGTGATATGATCAGTTTCATGATAGCAATGTTGCAAACTCGTGCCACTCACCACAAAGAATTACATGTCATCACAAGGTAACCAATAATAAGAACACACATGTTTGAAGCTAAACATGGCAAGAGCAAGTTCATAGGGTGCATGGATCACTAGCAAAACACATGGAAATAATGAACTTCATGTTAACAATCTGCCAGCAGCAATATTTAGCAAAAGTAGAGCATGGTAATGACAAGCTACACTACTCCATAATTACAACCAGAGGCATGAATGGAAAGAGCATAACCACATCTTCAAAAAAACTCTTACTCAACTACCTCAAAATATGCATGGATCTACTTGTAGCAACAAGTTTACATAGCAACATATTGTAATAGGAAAAGACTTAAACAGAAATATGAAGTGTATGAAATCAGTAACATCATGTGGCCTACTTTGCATGCTTGTGCTAGTCACCACAGAGCTCATAAAAATACAAGACTTGCACCACTATAAATATGGCATGGATATGCTCCTAAAACATATAGATGTGATGCTCATAGGATGAACACACAAAATGCAATGAAAATGACAAATCAGCAAGTTATGATAAATTCCAGCAGACAACATCATATAGCACTTTTGCAATGAAGATTACGTCATGAATATGGACAGTAACATGCATGCAAATGACACTAACATGTATAGAATCACGAGGCGAACATTTTGATATATCATATGCGCAAATCGGAGCTATATGCATGAAGATATGACATCTCAAAGAGGAGCACACGAAGTAGAAGATCCGGGGACTTAGGAAAAATTTCAGCTCGCGAAAATTCAACGGAGTGGATCGGGCATGACCGTTCGGGCCGGACTGGGTCGGATCGTGTCGGGTCGAGGCGGAGGAGGACCCGGGCGGCGGTGGAGAAGATTCTAGCGAGGTCGTCCCCAGCGGGGCGACGGATCCGGCGGCGGGGACGAGGCGGCGCGCGGACGGCGGGATGGCGGCGCGCGGCGGCGGGCTCGTGGGAGGCGGCGG